>NC_057813.1:222115805-222123972 GCF_018294505.1 Triticum aestivum | reverse complement strand
CCGCCGGAGCCGCCTGCCCCGCCGGACGAGCCTCGCCGGAGGTACCCGACCCCGCCGCCGGTTTTTATTCAGAAAACCCTTCGATTTTTTTTAAAAAAAACCTAGTTCATTTTTTATATAGATCGGTTTTATTCTTCGGTTTATTTACTTAGTGAGCGTTCGCTCGTTCGTTCGTTCTAATGAACGTGTTCATCATTTAGTTTCTGCTAACGAACGTTCATTCGTTTAGCCGTTCGTCGTTTTTCTTTTTATCGGATTTATTCCGCGATTATTCTGATCGTGATTTCTGATCTGATTTTCAAACTTGTTTATCTTTTCGCTCGTTTATCGGAATTAGGCGATTCAAGCGCTTGGAGTTTCATCTTGAAACCCTCTTTCCGAATAATCAACTCGAACAAGATTTTTCTTCTGTAAAATTTGACTTAGAACCAGATTAGCAAAACGAAGTTGTTTCTTGTGCCGTTTGAGTTTTGCTGCTTCGTTTGATTTGATTCTTCTTGCAAACCGGAGTTCTTAAGTTGAAATCTCCGGTCAAACTCTTTTATTTGGAGTTCTACTTGTGCATCTTTGATTGTTGCTTAGGTATGCTATTGTTTGCTTGCGATAGAATTCCCGGAGTGCGAAGCGTGTTACTTCGAGTCTCTAGGATTCCCGGGTCATCAGCGAGGCAAGTAACACATTGATCATACTCTTTTCATACCCAGTTTTTATGCATTAGTTTCAATCCTCAAATATTGCATGATTAGGATGCCTTTAACTTGTGGGTATTGGGAAGTAGTTGCTGAGGTAGAACCTATTGCCCTGATTATTATCAAACCCTTGGGAGTTACTTCTACGTTATGCTTACATTGCCATGCTATGCTCGTAGACATGGATTGGGTTTGAGTGATATCCATGACAGATGTGAGATTGTTAATTAATGGTTTACTTAAGGTGGCAACTTTAATACACATCTGGGTGGATTGAGGTACCTGGGGTTACCAGTGATTGCCTGTTTTATTTTTGGAAATCCCGGGGTTACCGTGTGATTCTCCTATGGACCGCCACCCAGGCTCAAAGGGAACTGAGTCTATTCATGCTAGAAACTTTCGTGTGCAGACGCAAGCTATTATGGGCTCTAGCATAGTTGAGTAAGTTGTGTGAAGCTCTTGAAGAGGTGGATCAGTAGGTAGTGGGTTTGTAGGTTTGGTATGGTCTGCCCAGAGTAGAGAGTTAATGCTTCTGAAAGACTGTGTCTCGGTCATCCGTCTCTCAAACACCATGCAGTGCGAGAATCAACGGAGGCGATCGAGTCTTGTGGGGAAAAGTGCGCAAACCTCTGCAGAGTGTACAATCTAATCATGGTTAGCCGTGTCCCCGGTTATGGACAATTCTGAGTATCAAGTACTTGAGTATTCGCATGTATCTCAACACTCTTAAATTAATATTGCTGGGTTGTTAAGTACTTTTAATTGGGATCATTGAGTTGGGGTTTACCTTCTCAAATGATGTTTCAACCACCATGATAGTTAAAGTAAAACTGATTCCTTTGTAGTAGGGAAAAATTGGCTATTCGCAAAAACTGTAACCATAGAGCTTTCCACCAGCCAAATATGCATGTAGTGGTAGCATTATTCTGTTATTGCTCTTTTGTGTTACATTGCCAGCATATTCCATGTGCTGACCCGTTCTCGGGCTGCAACGTATTATGTTGCAGACTTTTCAGACGAGGAGTAAGGTTCGTAGGTCATTGCCGTGCAGCTCAGCTATGCCGTTGGAGTTGATGGACTCACTTTGTCTTCCAAGCCTTCCGCTGTTATCGCATTAGATGGCCTTAAGCCTTATTATTGTAATAAGTTCTCTTTTGAGACATTCGATGTAATAAGTCTGTGATTGCTACTCTGTTATAAATCCTTCAAAGTATTGTGTGGTGTCAGAATTACTGATCCAGGGATGACACCTGAGCATAGAGACTTGACTATCTGAGGTCGGGTCGCTACAAGATGGTATCAGAGCACACGCTGAGTGTAGGACACGACCACTAAGATAAACCATAGGTCACACTTCTCTTCTCATTTCTGACTCCTCTTCTTTTCCACTCTTTAGGATGAAGGAGATGAAGACCAAGTTTGCACAACCGGATGAAGACACACCTTTTGGACGCCACTTGAAGGAAGTCACTAGGTACTTGAATATTGGAATACCAAGCTTCACTGGGACGAACAACGCCACTCTACCGGAAGAAGAGCGCTGGATGATTCAAGTGCGAGTTCCAGGAAGGACGTTCTCGCCAAATTCTAAACCCATAGAGTTTTATTTCGAAGCACCCACTTGGAGCCTTGGCAAGAGTATGGCAGCTCATATTACCATGGGACGCATTGGAGAAATCTACAACAAGGAACTTGAGGATACCACCTACGAAATATGTGGGCGCCGATATGAACAATGGGAGATGATCAACACCAGGAAGGATAGATCTGTCGCAGCCTTTATCCAGGAGCAAAACCAGCACATTCGACGTGAGGAGAACCAGATGTGCGCAAACATGATCGAGTTGAAGAAGGCGAAGACCAGGATCATCGAGCTGGAGGAAGAACTTAAGTTCACAGGCGATGGATATGAGGAGGAAATCAAGACCCTATTGGAGAAGAATGACGACTTAGTTGAGAAGATCGGAATCTTTATGGGAGGACCAGTTCCGAGAGAAGACCTCATTCGTCCGGACAACTACATCATCATCGACGACACTGACTCGGATTCAAGTGATGATGATTACGAAGATGAAGCTAGAGCAGACATCATCGAGTCTTCCACCGATCAAAATTTCTAGATGACCACCATATGATAATAATATTTTTCCCCATGTAACTCGTAGTAGCGAGCACTTTTGTGATAGTCCTAGACCGTTTTGTATGCCCTTGCTTGATTGATTGAATGAATGCTTGTGTTTGCCTCATATACATATGGGTAGTGTTTCTCCCCTAGATCTTTTTCTATTCTAATCTCTTCCATCTAAAACCCATCAGATGCCTCCGAGGAGAGACCCATATTTTGTTTTCCCACCGGAGATCACCCAGTTGATCCAGCAGCAGAATGCCTTGATGCAATTGCTAGTTCAGAACCAGGGCAATGCCAATAACAACAATGCCAACAACAACAACTCGCCGCCAGTGGATAACCTCGCCCGTTTCTTAAGGTTACAGCCGCCGGTGTTCTCCAGTAGCACCGAGCCAATAGTTGCAGATGATTGGCTACGTCGTATTGGAAGGGAGTTAACTACCGCAGGATGCACAGATGCTGAGAAGGTGCGTTTTGCCGCACACTAACTGGATGGACCTACAGCAGCATGGTGGGAGAATTTCACAGCCACCTATCCTATCGACACTATCACATGGGCTCAGTTTCAGCAGGCTTTTCGTACTGCCCATGTCTCGACTGGAGCTATGCAGATGAAGAAGCGTGAGTTTCGCAATCTACGCCAGGGGAATCGTACTGTTGGCCAGTACGTGGATGAGTTTAGCAAGTTATCACGTTATGCCCCTGATGATGTGGCCACAGATGCCGCAAAGCAGGAGAAGTTTATGGAAGGGCTGAATGATGAGATGAGCATGCAGTTGATGGTAGCAACCTTCAACAACTACCAGGAGTTGGTAGATAAGGCCCTAATGATTGAAGGGAAGCAGCAGCAGATTGATAATCGTAAGAGGAAGTATGGACAAGGGAAATACAATTCAGGAGCTCACCAGAAGCCTCGCTTGACCCCGAACTCGGGAGGACTTGTTCATAACCATGGAAGTCATAACCATGCTGGAGGAGGATCGCATAACCATAATGGTGCGAAGAACGGGAATGGAAATGGAGCCAACAATAACTAGAACCGCTCTAACCCGTCCACACCCGCAAAGAGGGACTTAAGCCAAGTTGTTTGCTACAAGTGCGGGAAGACAGGACACTATGCCAATGACTGCTCTGAAGGAAAGATTGGGAATGGAAACGGGAGCACAGGGAAGAAGCCCAATTCATTCAACAAAGGACAAGTGAACCACGTTAACGTGGAGGAGGTTGAAGAGCAGCCGGATGCGGTAATAGGTAAGTTTTTGGTTCAGTCATTTACCGCTATTGTTCTTTTCGATACTGGTGCATCGCATTCATACATATCAAGGGGATTTGTGGAAAATTTTAAGTTACCAACCCAAACCCTTAGGACACCCCTCTTAGTGAGCTCGCCGGGAGCAGAGTACATGGCTAGCAGATGGTGCACCCAGATACCTCTAATCATCAGCACACATGTATTCCCGTCTGACCTAATTATCTTGGAGTCGCAAGAATTGGATGTGATATTAGGTATGGACTGGACGTCAAAGTATGGAGGAAGTATTGACTGTGCTAGTAAGTCAATTTATCTTACCACCCCGGAGGGAAAAAGGATTAAGTATGTATCTAGGCATGTGCCTAGGAGGAGCCAAGTAAACGCCCTCACAGGAGTTGTACAGGAGGAAGTACCTGTAGTAAAGGACTTTCCGGATGTCTTCCCCGAAGAGTTACCAGGTATGCCACCGGACAGAGACATTGAGTTTTTGATAGAGCTATTGCCAGGAACAGGACCAATATCTAAGAGACCCTATCGGATGCCAGCAAATGATCTGGAGGAAATTAAGAAGCAGATTAAGGAGTTGTTGGAGAAAGGTTACATTCGTAGAAGCTCGTCACCTTGGGGAGCCCCAGTACTTTTGGTGGAGAAGAAGGATAAATCCCTAAGAATGGTTGTTGATTACCGAGCTCTGAATGAAGTAACGATAAAGAACAAGTATCCCTTACCGATGATTAATGATCTGTTTGATCAGTTACAAGGAGCTAAGGTGTTTTCGAAGATTGATCTATGATCGGGATACCATCAGTTGAAGATCCGAGAGAAGGATATACCCAAGACAGCGTTTACCACACGGTATGGATTATATGAGTATATGGTCATGTCATTTGGACTGACTAACGCCCCTGCCTATTTCATTAGTATGATGAACAAGGTGTTCATGGAGTATTTGGACAAGTTTGTTGTGGTATTCATTGATGATATTATGATATACTTGAAGAACGAAGAGGAGCACGCGGAACACTTGCGTTTGGTTCTCGAGAAACTCAGGGAACACCAGTTATACGCCAAATTCAGCAAGTGCGAGTTTTGGTTGAAGGAAGTTGGATTTCTTGGGCATGTTATATCCGGAGAGGGTATAGCAGTGGATCCCAGTAAGGTTCAGTCGGTCACTGAATGGTTGGCACCCACTTCAGTTGGCGAGATCCGCAGTTTTCTTGGACTGGCAGGATATTATCGGAGGTTCATTGAGAATTTTTCCAAGATTGCTAAGCCAATGACTGAATTGTTAAAGAAGGATACTAAGTTCAAATGGACGGAGGAGTGCGAGACAAGTTTTCAAGAGCTGAAGGAGCGATTGACTACAGCCCCAGTGCTGACCTTGCCAGATATGCATAAGGAGTTTCAAGTGTATTGTGATGCCTCTCGCTTGGGACTTGGATGTGTGCTTATGCAGGATGGAAAAGTTGTTTCATATGCCTCATGACAACTGAAGCCACACGAGTTGAACTATGCCACGCATGACTTGGAGTTAGCAGCCGTAGTGCATGCACTAAAGACCTGGAGACATTATCTTATTGGAAAATGTTGTGATGTGTACACGGATCATAAGAGCTTGAAATACATTTTCACACAGAAGGAGTTGAACCTCAGGAAGAGGAGATGGTTGGAACTTATAAAGGATTACGATATGAAGCTACACTATCATCCAGGAATGGCCAATGTCGTAGCAGACGCTTTGAGACGGAAGAGCTATGCTAATGTTCTTGTGAGCAAGGGAATGCCAAAGGAGTTAGCTGCAGAGATCATGGAACTATGATTGGAGATTGTTCCAAGAGGTTTTCTTGCAACAATGGAAGTTCAGTCGACGCTATTGGACAAGATTCGAGAAGCTCAGAAGGAAGACAAAGAGATTGCTGAGATAAGAGAGAGGATGGGCGAAGGTAAAGCCAAAGGTTTTCGCGAGGATGAGCACGATACCTTGTGGTTTGAGGATCGAATTTATGTTCCCAACAATTCGGAGATCAGGAAGTTGATACTTCAGGAGGCCCATGACTCACCATACTCGATTCATCCCAGAAACACCAAGATGTATTTGGACTTGAAGGAACATTTCTGGTGGACTGGAATGAAGAAGGATATTGCCGAGTATGTAGCCGTATGTGAGGTATGTCAGAGAGTGAAGGCAAAACATCAGAAGCCAGCAGGACTGTTACAGCCTATGCCAATACCCGAATGGAAGTGGGACAAACTTGGTATGGACTTTATTACCGGATTACCCAGAACCAAGGCAGGATATGATTCTATATGGGTAGTTGTGGATCGATGGACTAAGGTAGCTCATTTCATCCCGGTGAAAACAACTTATACAAGTGCAAAGTTGGCCAAGATATATATGACCAGGATCGTATGTTTACATGGAGTTCCGAGGAGCATCGTATCAGATAGAGGAACCTAGTTTACTTCAAAGTTTTGGCATCAGCTACACCAGACTTTGGGGACCAGATTGGAGTTCAGTACAGCTTTTCAACCGCAGACAGATGGGAAGACAGAGAGAGTCAATCAGATTCAGGAGGACATGTTGAGAGCCTGTGCGCTAGATTATGGATCTAGTTGGGATGACAATCTGCCGTACGCAGAGTTTTCTTATAACAACAGTTACCAGGCCAATTTGAAGATGGCACCATTTGAAGCTCTGTATGGACGCAGATGTAGAACACCATTGATGTGGGACGAGGTAGGAGACCGTCAGTTGTTTGGACCAGATTTGATCAAGGAATCAGAGGAGAAGGTTAAACTGATCAGAGACAGACTAAAGATTGCTCAGTCCAAACAGAAGAGTTACGCAGACTCAAAATGCAAGGAAGTAACCTATGAAGTTGGAGACAGAGCCTATCTACGAGTATCACCCTTGAGGGGAGTAAAACGTTTTGGAGTCAAGGGAAAGTTAGCCCCGAGATTTGTAGGACCGTATCGTATTTTGGAACGGATGGGAGAAGTTGCCTACAAGCTGGAGTTACCTAAAGGATTGTCAGGAGTTCACGATGTGTTTCACGTATCACAGCTGAAGAAGTGTCATGCTGAGATGGCCGATATACCGTTGAATGATACAGTACCTTTGGAGGCGATTCAGCTGGATAATAATCTGACCTATGAGGAGAAGCCAGTTAAGATTCTTGAGTTTGATAGCCGAGTCACTCGCAACAAGGTGATCAAGTTTTGCAAAGTTTAGTGGAGTCATCATACTGAGGAGGAAGCCACCTGGGAGCGAGAGGGGGATATTCGCAAGGACCATCCGCACCTATTTTCTAGCCAACCCGAATCTCGAGGGCGAGATTCATCTTAAGGCGGGTAGGTTTGTAACATCCCAAAGTTCCAATTTGGCATGTTATACATAGGTCATCCATGCATATCATATTTTATTGCTTTATCGTTGCAATCCTCGAAATCCTACGCAACTCAAGGACCTTCGGAGAGAGTTGGGGATTTTCTAATTTTCATATTTGAAAATTTTATCAAATTGTGAAGACGAGGATTTGATTTTAATTATTTTCTCTCCAGAAAATATTTCATTTAAAATAATAAATGAGGGGAGATAATATGACTTCTCCAAAATAATTGGAATATCGGAGGAAAAATGTTAAAATCATTTTTGGACTTTTATTTTGAGTTTATTCGGGATTTTATTTGCTCCTAGAAAAATGTGGCATGTTTTAAAAATTGCATTTTAGGGGCCAAGAAAAGTTCATCTCGTTCTAAATATTTTATTTAGACGGAGAAAACTTGTTTTGGAATTTTTAGATTTTTATTTATTTTTCTAGGAATTTTTCAGTCAGCGGAATGTTTTAAAAAAAACAACCTCGCGCCCGACTGGGCCGAAGGCCCAGCCGAGCAGGCCGGCCCAGCCAGCCGCCGCCGCCTCCCCGCGCGCGCAGCCGTGCTTGGCACGGACGCCGAGGGCGAGTCCGAGCCGGACTCCACCCCGGGCGCCCCCTTCCCCAAGCCGCCCACCCCGCCCTCCTATTTATACCGCCGCCCCGCCGCCACACCACCGCCACAACACCACCCGCCACCGCCGCCACCTCGCAGCCACCCCGA
>NC_057813.1:222110835-222115394 GCF_018294505.1 Triticum aestivum | reverse complement strand
CCGAGTCGCAGCCGTCGCCCCCGCATCGCCGCCGCCTCCCGCCGCCACCACGCAGCCACCTCGAGCCCCGCCGCCCCTCGCCGACCCGCCGGAGCCGCCCGCCCCGCCGGACGAGCCTTGCCGGAGGTACCCGACCCCGCCGCCGGTTTTTATTCAGAAAACCCTTCAGGTTTTTTTTAAAAAAACTAGTTTGTTTTTTATATAGATTGGTTTTATTCTTCGGTTTATTTACTTAGCGAGCGTTCGCTCGTCCGTTCGTTCTAATGAATGTGTTCATCGTTTAGTTTCTGCTAACGAACGTTCGTTCGTTTAGCCGTTCGTCGTTTTTCTTTTTATCGGATTTATTCCGCGATTATTCTGATCGTGATTTCTGATCTGATTTTCAAACTTGTTTATCTTTTCGCTCGTTTATCGGAATCAGGCGATTCAAGCGCCTGGAGTTTCATCTCGAAACCCTCTTTCCGAATAATCAACTCGAACAAGATTTTTCTTCTGTAAAATTTGACTTAGAACCAGATTAGAAAAACGAAGTTGTTTCTTGTGTCGTTTGAGTTTTGTTGCTTCGTTTGATTTGATTCTTTTTGCAAACCGGAGTTCTTAAGTTGAACTCTCTGGTCAAACTCTTTTATTTGGATTTCTACTTGTGCATCTTTGATTGTTGCTTATGTATGCTATTGTTTGCTTGCGATAGAATTCCCGGAGTGCGAAGCGTGTTACTTCGAGTCTCTAGGATTCCCGGATCGTCAGCGAGGCAAGTAACACATTTATCATACTCTTTTCATACCTAGTTTTTATGCATTAGTTTCAATCCTCAAACATTGCATGATTAGGATGCCTTTAACTTGTGGGTATTGGGAAGTAGTTGCTGAGGTAGAACCTATTGCCCTGTTTATTATCAAACCCTTGGGAGTTACTTCTACGTTATGCTTACATTGCCATGCTATGCTCATAGACGTGGATTGGGTTTGAGTGATATCCATGACAGATGTGAGATTGTTAATTAATGGTTTACTTAAGGTGGCAACTTTAATACACATCTGGGTGGATTGAGGCACCTGGGGTTACCAATGATTGCCTGTTTTATTTTTGGAAATCCCGAGGTTACCGTGTGATTCTCCTATGGACCGCCACCCAGGCTCAAAGGGAACTGAGTCTATTCATGCTAGAAACTTCCGTGTGCAGCCGCAAGCTATTATGGGCTCTAGCATAAAGTTGTGTGAAGCTCTTAAAGAGGTGGATCAGCAGGTAGTGGGTTTGTAGGTTTGGTATGGTCTGCCCGGAGTAGAGAGTTAATGCTTCTGAAAGACTGTGCCTCGGTCATCCGTCTCTCAAACACCATGAAGTGCGAGAATCAACGGAGGCGATCGAGTCTTGTGGGGAAAAGTGCGCAAACCTCTGCAGAGTGTACAATCTAATCATGGTTACTCGTGTCCCCGGTTATGGACAATTCTGAGTATCTAGTACTTGAGTATTCGCATGTATCTCAACACTCTTAAATTAATATTGCTGGGTTGTTAAGTACTTTTAATTGGGATCATTGAGTTGGGGTTTACCTTCTCAATTGATGTTTCAACCACCATGATAGTTAAAGTAAAACTGATTCCTTGATAGTAGGGAAAAATTGGCTTTTCGCAAAAACTGTAACCATAGAGCTTTCCACCAGCCAAATATGCATGTAGTGGTAGCATTATTCTGTTATTGCTCTTTTGTGTTACATTGCCAGCATATTCCATGTGCTGACCCGTTCTCAGGCTGCAACGTATTATGTTGCAGACTTTTCAGACGAGGAGTAAGGTTCATAGGTCGTTGCCGTGTAGCTCAGCTATGCCGTTGGAGTTGATGGACTCACTTTATCTTCCAAGCCTTCCGCTGTTATCGCATTAGATGGCCTTAAGCCATATTATTATAATAAGTTCTCTTTTGAGACATTCGATGTAATAAGTGTGTGATTGCTACTCTGTTATAAATCCTTCGAAGTACTGTGTGGTGTCAGCATTACTGATCCAGGGATGACTCCTGAGCGCAGAGACCTGACCATCTGAGGTCAGGTCGCTACAAGAGGCATCGGACAACCTGCTAGAAGTGCTTCGCAGCGCTTCCATTGATGAAGAACACCGTACTCTAATGAGTACGGTGATTGAGAAGGTTCGTTCCGCCAAAAGCGGATTGACAAAAGCCTGCGCTAGCATCCTAACAGGCTTTGAGGTAAGTACTAAAATTGTAAGAGAATATCACAGTATAGACAGTAGACCCTGATGCTCTATTTGCTGTTCGGAAAGAAAAGCCAAACAGAGGATCAAATAACATTGCAGGAGTCTAACAGAAGATGTCTATGTGAATAAGAAGGCGTCGCTGCTGGCTGCTGCCGCTCGTACTTCGGAGGTCTCCGGACTGAAGCATGACCTGGAGCGGACCGAGGGAGAGCTTGGCCTCGTGAAGAGGCAGCTCGTGGAAAATCAAGGTACGTAATACCCCGTCTGTACATTTATAAAGGAAAAGTGGTATCCGCTGATAAAAGCTTCATAAACTTTGGTAGGGGCCACGACCGAAGTGGCGGCCCTTAAGAAGGCGTTAGCCGAGGCCGAAGACAAAGCGGCCAAGGAACGAGCCGTGCGCGATAAGCAAGAGGCCCGGGTCGACGAGGTCCAACAAGAGCTCCAGGATTTCGTCCAATAATACGAGTCCTTGGAGCGTGACTCTAAGACTCAAGAGTCCGAGCTTGCAAAGGCCCTGCAGAGCACGCAAGACGCCAAAGCCAAAGCCCAGAAGGCCCTCCAGGAGATTCAGGCGGTCAAGAAGATTGCGGCGGGTAAGGCATTCATTATGCAAAGCAAGCATGTGAAGGAGACTTTCCTTTTAATTACCCGAATTTGGAGTTCTCCGGGAGCATTCGTGAATCTGCTGCGCAGCATATCAGATGCTGCGGAATTCTACCGAGCCGAATAAGGGAGCTCAATGGAGAAGTTGTTCTGGTCCCAATATCTTGGGACAGAACATCTGATGCCCTTGAGCGACCAACTAAAGCAACTGGTCGAGCTGCACAAGGTGGCCGAACTGGCCATGAAGGACCTCATAGTCCGGCTGTGGCCTGCCGAGCCTATGCCCAGCAGCTACTTCGATCTCGCGAAGCGGCTTGTGAGTGCCTGCCCGCGACTTGAGGTCATAAAGAGATCGGTTTGCATTGAAGGTGCGTGGATGGCCTTCACCCGAACAAAAGTGCACTGGGTGAAGATGGATGCCGAGAAGCTGATGATGGAGGGGCCACCGAAGGGCAAGGAGCACCGCCGGCCCGAAAAGTATTATGACAGTGTCCTGAAGGGCTCCCGCCTTGTGGCGGAGCAATGTGCTAAGGATGTAATCTTTGAGTGAATGTACTCTGTAATATGAAACAAGTTCATTTGCGCAATATAACGCTTGTTGATTTAAAATTTTACCTTCTGTGCGGCTGTTTATAAAATCTAAGAGTTGGCTAGTCGTTGGCTTCTGTCCCCATGTAACTAGTATAGGGGTGTTCGGGATAAATCTAAACACTCTTTATCCAAACTTCTGGTCCTTTAAGGAGGTGTTTAGTGCAACGAACAAGGCAATCAGACTATACAGTTTTATCACCCTCACTTAGCCATAGAAGTTCTATAATTTTAAATTTTGGTGTAGCTCCTGGTATTCGGAAGGCCGAACTTGGGGCGCTATACACGCCTAAATCGGACAAAGACCGATTCCTCGCCCAAAGCGGAAAAAATCTTTAAGGGTTTGAAACCTCTTGAACAGCGACCAGCTCTCGCCGCATCATGACAGTCAGTTTTCGGCTTTCTCTACAGAGGTGCTCGTCCGGAAGAACCGGGACACAATCGCAGTAGTTCTCCCTGTGCCACCTTAGCCGATATAGCGGAACGTAAGTGTAACATCCCAAATTTCCAATTTGGCATGTTATACATAGGTCATCCATGCATATCATATTTTATTGCTTTATCGTTGCAATCCTCGAAATCCTACGCAACTCAAGGACCTTCCGAGAGAGTTGGGGACTTTCTAATTTTTCAAATTTGAATTTTTTTTATCAAATTGTGAAGACGAGGATTTGATTTTAATTATTTTCTCTCCGGAAAATATTTCATTTAAAATAATAAATGAGGGGAGATAATATGACTTCTCCAAAATAATTGGAATATCGGAGGAAAAATGTTAAAATCATTTTTGGACTTTTATTTTGAGTTTATTCGGGATTTTATTTGCTCCTAGAAAAATGTTGCATGTTTTAAAAATTGCATTTTAGGGGCCAAGAAAAGTTCATCTTGTTCTAAATATTTTATTTAGACGGAGAAAACTTGTTTTGGAATTTTTAAATTTTTATTTATTTTTCTAGGAATTTTTCAGTCGGCGGAATGTTTAAAAAAAAAACAACCTCGCGCCTGACTAGGCCAAAGGCCCAGCCAAGCAGGCCGGCCCAGCCACGCCGCCGCCGCCTTCCCCGCGCGCGCCGTCGTGCTTGGCACGGACGCCGAGGGCGAGTCCGATCCGGACTCCACCCCGGGCGCCCCCTTCCCCAAGCCGCCCGCCCC
>NC_057813.1:222102219-222110284 GCF_018294505.1 Triticum aestivum | reverse complement strand
CGCCGCCCCTTGCCGACCCGCCGGAGCCGCCCACCCCGCCGGACGAGCCTCGCCGGAGGTACCCGACCCCGCCCCCGGTTTTTTCAGAAAACCCTTCGGTTTTTTTTAAAACCTAGTTCGTTTTTTCATATAGATCGGTTTTATTCTTCGGTTTATTTACTTAGCGAGCGTTCGCTCGTCCGTTCGTTCTAATGAACGTGTTCATCGTTTAGTTTCTGCTAACGAACGTTTGTTCGTTTAGCCATTCGTCGTTTTTTCTATTTATCGGATTTATTCCGCGATTATTCTGATCGCGATTTCTGATCTGATTTTCAAACTTGTTTATCTTTTCGCTCGTTTATCAGAATCAGGCGATTCAAGCAACTGGAGTTTCATCTCGAAACCCTCTTTCCGAATAATCAACTCAAACAAGATTTTTCTTCTGTAAAATTTGACTTAGAACCAGATTAGCAAAATGAAGTTGTTTCTTGTGCCGTTTGAGTTTTGTTGCTTCGTTTGATTTGATTCTTTTTGCAAACCGGAGTTCTTAAGTTGAACTCTCCGGTCAAACTCTTTTATTTGGAGTTCTACTTGTGCATCTTTGATTGTTGCTTACGTATGCTATTGTTTGCTTGTGATAGAATTCCCGGAGTGCGAAGCGTGTTACTACGAGTCTCTAGGATTCCCGGATCATCAGCAAGGAAAGTAACACATTTATCATGCTCTTCTCATACCCAGTTTTTATGCATTAGTTTCAATCCTCAAACATTGCATGATTAGGATGCCTTTAACTTGTGGGTATTGGGAAGTAGTTGCTGAGGTAGAACCTATTGCCCTATTTATTATCAAACCCTTGGGAATTACTTCTACGTTATGCTTACATTGCCATGCTATGCTCGTAGACGTGGATTGGGTTTGAGTGATATCCATGACAGATGTGAGATTGTTAATCAATGGTTTACTTAAGGTGGCAACTTTAATACACATCTGGGTGGATTGAGGCACCTGGGGTTACCAGTGATTGCCTGTTTTATTTTTGGAAATCCCGGGGTTACCGTGTGATTCTCCTATGGACCGCCACCCAGGCTCAAAGGGAACTGAGTCTATTCATGCTAGAAACTTCCGTGTGCAGCCACAAGCTATTATGGGCTCTAGCATAGTTGAGTAAGTTGCGTGAAGCTCTTGAAGAGGTGGATCAGCAGGTAGTGGGTTTGTAGGATTGGTATGGTCTGCCCGGAGTAGAGAGTTAATGCTTCTGAAAGACTGTGTCTTGGTCATCCGTCTCACAAACACCATGTAGTGCGAGAAATCAACGGAGGCGATCGAGTCTTGCGGCGAAAAGTGCACAAACCTCTGCAGAGTGTACAATCTAATCATGGTTAGCCGTGTCCCCAGTTATGGACAATTCTGAGTATCTAATACTTGAGTATTCGCATGTATCTCAACACTCTTAAATTAATATTGCTGGGTTGTTAAGTACTTTTAATTGGGATCATTGACTTGGGGTTTACCTTCTCGAATGATGTTTCAACTACCATGATAGTTAAATTAAAATTGATTCCTTTGTAGTAGGGAAAAATTGGCTTTTCGCAAAAACTGTAACCATAGAGCTTTCCACAGCCAAATATGCATGTAGTGGTAGCATTATTCTGTTATTGCTCTTTTGTGTTACATTGCCAGCATATTCCATGTGCTGACCCATTCTCGGGCTGCAACGTATTATGTTGCAGACTTTTCTGACGATGAATAAGGTTCGTAGGTCGTTGCCGTGCAGCTCAGCTATGCCGTTGGAGTTGATGGACTCACTTTATCTTCCAAGCCTTCCGCTGTTATCGCATTAGATGGCCTTAAGCCATATTATTGTAATAAGTTCTCTTTTGAGACATTCGATGTAATAAGTGTGTGATTGCTACTCTGTTATAAATCCTTCGAAGTACTGTGTGGTGAAAGCATTACTGATCCAGGGATGACACCTGAGCACAGAGACTTGACCATCTGAGGTCAGGTTGCTACAAGATGGTATCAGAGCACACGTTGAGTGTAGGACACAACCACTAAGATAAACCATAGGTCACACTTCTCTTCTCATTTCTGACTCCTCTTCTTTTTCCACTCTTTAGGATGAAGGAGATGAAGACCAAGTTTGCACAACCGGATGAAGACACACCTTTTGGACGCCACTTGAAGGAAGTCACTAGGTACTTGAATATTGGAATACCAAGCTTCACTGGGACGAACAACGCAACTCTACCGGAAGAGCGCTGGATGATTCAAGTACGAGTTCCAGGAAGGACGTTCTCGCCAAATTCTAAACCCATAGAGTTTTCTTTCGAAGCACCCACTTGGAGCCTTGGCAAGAGTATGGCAGCTCATATTACCATGGGACGCATTGGAGAAATCTAAAACAAGGAACTTGAGGATACCACCTATCAAATATGTGGGCGCTGAGATGAACAATGGGAGATGATCAACACCAGGAAGGATAGATCTGTCGCAGCCTTTATCCAAGAGCAAAACCAGCACATTCAGCGTCAGGAGAACCAGATGTGCGTAGACATGATCGAGTTGAAGAAGGCGAAGACCAGGATCATCGAGCTGGAGGAAGAACTTAAGTTCACACACGATGGATATGAGGAGGAAATCAAGACCCTATTGGAGAAGAATGACGACTTAGTTGAGAAGATCGGAATCTTTATGGGAGGACCAATTCCGAGAGAAGACCTCATTCGTCCGGACAACTACATCATCATCGATGACACCGACTCGGATTCAAGTGATGATGATTACGAAGATGAAGCTGGAGCAGACATCATTTAGTCTTCCACCGATCAAAATTTCTAGATGACCACCATATGATAATAGTATTTTCCCCCATGTAACTAGTAGTAGCGAGCACTTTTGCGATAGTCCTAGACCGTTTTGTATGCCCTTGCTTGATTGATTGAATGAATGCTTGTGTTTGCCTCATATACATATGGGCAGTGTTTCTCCCCTAGATCTTTTTCTATTCTAATCTCTTCCATCTAAAACCCATCAGATGCCTCCGAGGAGAGACCCTGATTTTGTTTTCCCACCGGAGATCACCCAGTTGATCCAGCAGCAGAATGCCTTGATGCAATTGCTAGTTCAGAACCAGGGCAATGCCAATAACAACAATGCCAACAACAACAACCCGCCGCCAGTGGATAACCTCGCCCGTTTCTTAAGGTTATAGCCGCCGGTGTTCTCCAGTAGCATCGAGCCAATAGTTGCAGATGATTGGCTACGTCGTATTGGAAGGGAGTTAACCACCGCAGGATGCACAAATGCTGAGAAGGTGCGTTTTGCCACACACCAACCGGATGGACCTACAGCAGCATGGTGGGAGAATTTCACAGCCACCTATCCTATCGACACTGTCACATGGGCTCAGTTTCAGCAGGCTTTTCGTACTGCCCATGTCTCGACTGGAGCTATGCAAATGAAGAAGCGTGAGTTTTGCAATCTATGCCAGGGGAATCGTACTGTTGGTCAGTACGTGGATGAGTTTAGCAAGTTATCACGTTATGCCCCTGATGATGTGGCCACAGATGCCGCGAAGCAGGAGAAGTTTATCGAAGGGCTGAATGATGAGATGAGCATGCAGTTGATGGTAGCAACCTTCAACAACTACCAGGAGTTGGTAGATAAGGCCCTGATTATTGAAGGGAAGCAGCAGCAGATTGATAATCATAAGAGGAAGTATGGACAAGGGAAATACAATTCAGGAGCTCACCAGAAGCCCCGCTTGACCCCGAACTCGAGAGGACTTGTTCATAACCATGGAAGTCATAACCATGCTGGAGGAGGATCGCATAACCATAATGGTGCGAAGAACTGGAATGGAAATGGAGCCTACAATAACCAGAACCGCTCTAACCCGTCCACACCCGCAAAGAGAGACTTAAGCCAAGTTGTTTGCTACAAGTGCGGGAAGACAGGACACTATGCCAATGACTACTCTGAAGGAAAGAATGGGAATGGAAACGGGAGCGCGGGGAAGAAGCCCAATTCATTCAACAAAGGACAAGTGAACCACGTTAACGTGGAGGAGGTTGAAGAGCAGCCGGACGCGGTAATAGGTAAGTTTTTGGTTCAGTCATTTACCGCTATTGTTCTTTTCGATACTGGTGCATCGCATTCATACATATCAAGGGGATTTGTGGAAAATTTTAAGTTACCAACCCAAACCCTTAGGACACCCCTCTTAGTGAGCTCGCCGGGAGCAGAGTACATGGCTAGCAGATGGTGCACCCAGATACCTCTAATCATCGGCACACATGTATTCCCGTCTGACCTAATTATCTTGGAGTCGCAAGAATTGGATGTGATATTAGGTATGGACTGGACGTCAAAGTATGGAGGAAGTATTGACTGTGCTAGTAAGTCAATTTATCTTACCACCCCGGAGGGAAAAAGGATTAAGTATGTATCTAGGCATGTGCCTAGGAGGAGCCAAGTAAACGCCCTCACAGGAGTTGTACAGGAGGAAGTACCTGTAGTAAAGGACTTTCCAGATGTTTTCCCCGAAGAGTTACCAGGTATGCCATCGGACAGAGACATTGAGTTTTTGATAGAGCTATTGCCAGGAACAGGACCGATATCTAAGAGACCCTATCGGATGCCAGCAAATGATCTGGAGGAAATTAAGAAGCAGATTAAGGAGTTGTTGGAGAAAGGTTACATTCGTAGAAGCTTGTCACCTTGGGGAGCCCCAGTACTTTTGGTGGAGAAGAAGGATAAATCCCTAAGAATGGTTGTTGATTACCGAGCTCTGAATGAAGTAACGATAAAGAACAAGTATCCCTTACCGATGATTAATGATCTGTTTGATCAGTTACAAGGAGCTAAGGTGTTTTCGAAGATTGATCTATGATCGGGATACCATCAGTTGAAGATCCGAGAGAAGGATATACCCAAGACAACATTTACCACACGGTATGGATTATATGAGTATACGGTCATGTCATTTGGACTGACTAACGCCCCTGCCTATTTCAT
Organism: Triticum aestivum; assembly: GCF_018294505.1. NCBI lineage: Eukaryota > Viridiplantae > Streptophyta > Magnoliopsida > Poales > Poaceae > Triticum > Triticum aestivum. The sequence goes on along the minus strand of NC_057813.1, from coordinate 222,105,286 downwards.
GAGTATGATGAACAAGGTGTTCATGGAGTATTTGGACAAGTTTGTTGTGGTATTCATTGATGATATTATGATATACTCGGAGAACGAAGAGGAGCACGCGGAACACTTGCGTTTGGTTCTCGAGAAACTCAGGGAACACCAGTTATACGCCAAATTCAGCAAGTGCGAGTTTTGGTTGAAGGAAGTCGGATTTCTTGGGCATGTTATATCTGGAGAGGGTATAGCAGTGGATCCCAGTAAGGTCCAGTCGGTCACTGAATGGTTGGCACCCACTTCAGTTGGCGAGATCCGCAGTTTTCTTGGACTGGCAGGATATTATCGGAGGTTCATTGAGAATTTTTCCAAGATTGCTAAGCTAATGACTGAATTGTTAAAGAAGGATACTAAGTTCAAATGGACGGAGGAGTGCGAGACAAGTTTTCAAGAGCTGAAGGAGCGATTGACTACAGCCCCAGTGCTGACCTTGCCAGATATACATAAGGAGTTTCAAGTGTATTGTGACGCCTCTCGCTTGGGACTTGGATGTGTGCTTATGCAGGAAGGAAAAGTTGTTTCGTATGCCTCACGACAACTGAAGCCACACGAGTTGAACTATGCCATGCATGACTTGGAGTTAGCAGTCGTAGTGCATGCACTAAAGACCTGGAGACATTATCTTATTGGAAACCGATGTGATGTGTACACGGATCATAAGAGCTTGAAATACATTTTCACACAGAAGGAGTTGAACCTCAGGCAGAGGAGATGGTTGGAACTTATAAAGGATTACGATATGAAGCTACACTATCATCCAGGAATGGCCAATGTCGTAGCAGACGCTTTGAGCCGGAAGAGCTATGCTAATGTTCTTGTGAGCAAGGGAATGCCAAAGGAGTTAGCTGCAGAGATCATGGAACTACGATTGGAGATTGTTCCAAGAGGTTTTCTTACAACAATGGAAGTTCAGTCAACGCTGTTGGACAAGACTCGAGAAGCTCAGAAGGAAGACAAAGAGATTGCTGAGATAAGAGAGAGGATGGGCGAAGGTAAAGCCAAAGATTTTCGCGAGGATGAGCACGATACCTTGTGGTTTGAGGATCGAATTTATGTTCCCAACAATTCGGAGATCAGGAAGTTGATACTTCAGGAGGCCCATGACTCACCATACTCGATTCATCCCGGAAACACCAAGATGTATTTGGACTTGAAGGAACGTTTCTGGTGGACTGGAATGAAGAAGGATATTGCCGAGTATGTAGCCATATGTGATGTATGTCAGAGAGTGAAGGCAGAACATCAGAAGCCAGCAGGACTGTTACAGCCTATGCCAATACCCGAATGGAAGTGGGACAAACTTGGTATGGACTTTATTACCAGATTACCCAGAACCAAGGCAGGATATGATTCTATATGGGTAGTTGTGGATCGATTGACTAAGGTAGCTCATTTCATCCCGATGAAAACAACTTATACAAGTGCAAAGTTGGCCAAGATATATATGACCAGGATCGTATGTTTACATGGAGTTCCGAGGAGCATCGTATCAGATAGAGGAACCCAGTTTACTTCAAAGTTTTGGCATCAGCTACACAAGACTTTGGGAACCCGATTGGAGTTCAGTACAGCTTTTCACCCGCAGACAGATGGGCAGACAGAGAGAGTCAATCAGATTCTGGAGGACATGTTGAGAGCCTGTGCGCTAGATTATGGATCTAGTTGGGATGACAATTTGCCGTACACAGAGTTTTCTTATAACAACAGTTACCAGGCCAGTTTGAAGATGGCACCATTCGAAGCTCTGTATGGACGCAGATGTAGAACACCATTGATGTGGGACGAGGTAGGAGACCGTCAGTTGTTTGGACCAGATTTGATCAAGGAATCAGAGGAGAAGGTTAAACTGATCAAAGACAGACTAAAGATTGCTCAGTCCAGACAGAAGAGTTACGCAGATTCAAAACGCAAGGAAGTAACCTATGAAGTTGGAGACAGAGCCTATCTACGAGTATCACCCTTGAGGGGAGTAAAACGTTTTGGAGTCAAGGGAAAGTTAGCCCTGAGATTTGTAGGACCGTATCGTATTTTGGAACGGATGGGAGAAGTTGCCTACAAGCTGGAGTTACATGAAGGATTGTCAGGAGTTCACGATGTGTTTCACGTATCACAGCTGAAGAAGTGTCATGCTGAGATGGCCGATATACCGTTGAATGATACAGTACCTTTGGAGGTGATTCAGCTGGATAATAATCTGACCTATGAGGAGAAGCCAGTTAAGATTCTTGAGTTTGATAGCCGAGTCACTCACAACAAGGTGATCAAGTTTTGCAAAGTTCAGTGGAGTCATCATACTGAGGAGGAAGCCACCTGGGAGCGAGAGGAGGATATTCGCAAGGACCATCCGCACCTATTTTCTAGCCAACCCGAATTTCGAGGGCGAGATTCATCTTAAGGGGGGTAGGTTTGTAACATCCCAAATTTCCAATTTGGCATGTTATACATAGCTCATCCATGCATATCATATTTTATTGCTTTATCGTTGCAATCCTCGAAATCCTACACAACTCAAGGACCTTCGGAGAGAGTTGGGGATTTTCTAATTTTTCAAATTTGAATTTTTTTTATCAAATTGTGAAGACGAGGATTTGATTTTAATTATTTTCTCTCCGGAAAATATTTCATATAAAATAATAAATGAGGGAAGATAATATGACTTCTCCAAAATAATTGGAATATCGGAGGAAAAATGTTAAAATCATTTTTGGACTTTTATTTTGAGTTTATTCGGGATTTTATTTGCTCCTAGAAAAATGTTGCATGTTTTAAAAATTGCATTTTAGGGGCCAAGAAAAGTTCATCTTGTTCTAAATATTTTATTTAGACGGAGAAAACTTGTTTTGGAATTTTTAAATTTTTATTTATTTTTCTAGGAATTTTTCAGTCGGCGGAATGTCTTTAAAAAAACAACCTCGCGCCCGACTGGGCCGAAGGCCCAGCCTAGCAAGCCGGCCCAGCCGCCGCCTTCCCCGCGCGCGCCGCCGTGCTTGGCACGGACGCCGAGGGCGAGTCCGAGCCGGACTCCACCCCGGGC
>NC_057813.1:221479105-221500282 GCF_018294505.1 Triticum aestivum | reverse complement strand
GATCGGAGCCGGCGTTCGTCGCCGGATCTCCTCCTCCGGCTGCCCTCCCGTGATTCCGTTCGGTGGGATCATTCCCCACCACGTGCTCTTGCTATGGACCCAGGTTTTTCCCCAACCTATTCTCGTTTTGTGGAGTTCTTTGCCTCTAGGTGGTTGGGGGAGACTTGTGTGTTCTAGAGATTCTTAGGTTTTTTTCTTTGCAAGAGTTGGATGAAGGAGAGTAGCTTTGCGTAGGGCTTATACTTGTATTTTTGTCTTGTGATAGATTTGATCACCGTAGCACCGCCGTTGTTTCGCGGTTCTTTTCAGATTCGAACCGCCGTTTGGATCTGACGCGACGCAGTACTACCGCCCGTTAGACGCGGTACTACCGCTAGTACGGTACTACCGCCCGTCGGGAGCGGTACTACCGCGCTCACTGCAGCACTAAAATTTTACTTCCGCTCCAACCACGGTACTACCGTGACCTTGCACGGTACTACCGCGTTTTGGAGCGGTACTAATATTTTAGTACCGCAGGCACTGGCAGTACTACCGTGGCTCACATCTATCGCATGGCAACTTTCTCGTATACTTTCTATGTGTTTCTTGTGCTTTACCGTGGCCTTTGCATTGATCTTCTTCGCGTTCGTTGGTGTTTTGCGTGTGTGTCTCAGGTGGTGGCTCTCGCCGGTCCAATCCCAGTCGTGACACTGGCTTGAAGCGTCTGCGCAACCCAGGTGAAGCACCGTAGGGCTCCTCTGCCCCCAAGCGCCATGTCAAGACATCAGCTAGCAAGTACAAGGAGCCCGCTCAGGGCATGGACGAGATACCCCAATCTGAGTACGTCCGTCTCAGGAAGCTTCACCCATATGTGAACCCTCGTTCCTCTGTCAGAGGTTGTGAGCTGTTCTGGAACAAGCAACAGACCAACATCTATCTGGTTGTCATCAAAAACAAGCAGAATACCTACATGGATGTGAAATGGATTGACATGCATCACATGAGGAAGGACAAGTTCCGTGATTACTTTGGAGAGGCTCTGGACTTGGTGGAGCAGTTTGGTATTGAGCATGTGATATCTTTTCACCTTGACTATGACCCTGAGCTTATCTGTCAGTTCTTTGCCTCAGTATACTTTCACTCTGATGAGGCGCGGAGGATGACCTGGATGTCCAATGGCCGTAAGCTGACTGCTACCTGGAAGGAGTTCATGGATTTGCTCCAGGTTCCTGATGATGGGCTCGACACTCTAGTGGGTGTTCGCCCCCATGCCAATGCTGAGTCTGCCAACAAGGACAAGCTTGCACCATACTATGTTGAGAAGGCGCTCGCCAATGGCAAGACATGGTTGGTGCTCAACTCTTTTCTGGATATCATGTATCGCATCTTCCACAACTCCTTGTTCCCTCGCATTGGTGACAAGGACAAGGTTCATGCCTATATGGTGGATATGATGCTCATTTGCGAGGAGGCTCGTTTGTCTCAGTCTCAGCCACTTGATGTCTCACACATCATGTGGTGTGAGCTTCGGTTTGCAGTGTTCAACCACAAGGTGCCTATCTATGGGCCCTATCTGTTTCTGCTGGTCTCGAAGACTTGGGAGAAGATGTTCCCTGGTGAGGAGTTCCTTACTCCAGATTGGATTCGCCATGATCCCATCTGTCTGTGTGTCAAACCCAACTAGGGCAACACCACTACTCGTGCCGAGGCGTCTGCTGCTAGGGCTACTGTTGATGAGGAGGATGCTGACGCCGAGGATGTTGCTGAGGGCCGTGCTGCTAGGCCTTCCCAGAGTTCCTCTATGCCATCGTGGGCCAAGAAGCTGAAGGACAAGATGAAGACTCTTTTCTGCATGCAAGCCAAGGGGCAGTACAGGACTCACGTGGCATCCAAGGAGAGTCGTCGCAGGGACAGGAAGATCTTGCAGCTCTATGGTGAGGATGTGTCTGGCAGGTCTGAGGAGCGCATCACTCCAGAGGCCGAGTGGATGGACAAGCAAGGCTTCAGGTGGACTGATTCTAAGGAGGACATCGAGGAGACCATCCCTGCCGCCGAGGAGTCCAGCGGAGAGGGTTGGGACGAGTTCCCTGCTTGAGCCACCTCTTGTGTGTAGGTGTCCTCTCTGCCTTTTTGGCATCTCGATGCCAAAGGGGGAGAGAGTGTAGGGATTTGCGAGTCGTGTGTGTCGTCTTTCATGTGTCGGTGTGTTTGTTGCTTTCTCGTTTGAACTATTTGCTGCTTTCTTGTTTGAACATCGGTTGCTTTACTTCATGGTGTAGGACCTATGCACTCTATCTATCTTAGCGAGCTTGTGATATATTGTGCTACCTTTGTGCTATGCTCTGCTTAGATGTTATTTATCATGCCTTTGTCTTTAAAATATAGGGGGAGTGTTGATCCTAGTTTGTGTGCTATGCAGTCCAAAGCATCCATCTAGATTGCACACATCTAGGGGGAGCCCGTCTATATTTTAGAGAGGTGGGGTTTGCCCTTGCTCTTATCTATGTGCAAATCCCGTATTGTCATCAGTCCACCAAAAAGGGGGAGATTGTAAGGGCATATTTATCCCTTAGGTGTTTTGGTGGTTGATGACAATGCTTTTGCGGACTAATCATGTGCCTTGAGTTTCTCAGATGCTTCATCACTAGGCACGAGACGATTCGGTGCCCCTTGGAGACTATTGAAGACGGTGTTGTTCTACGTTTCTCTTTGGTGGATTTGAGTCATAGGAGAGCCGTACTATTAAGAGGGGGTCCGCGTCGGAAAGGTTTGGGTGGAATCAACATGTACACATGTCCTACCTTTCCTTGCACTTTGGAGCGTCTTTCCGTTATCCTAGTTGTGCATAATCCGACGGCTACTGCTGTACTTGCGGTAGTACTGCTCTATGGAGCGGTAGTACCGCAAGCACCTGCGGTAGTACCGCTGGGGGTCACGGTAGTACCGCTCCTCTGGAGCCTTAGTACCATAACTCCCAGGCCTAGTGCTGCTCCGGTACGGTAGTAGGAGCGGATGTAATTTTTTACATCCGCGCCCACATGGTAGTACCGCACGTCATCAGCGATAGTACCGCGTGAGGCCATAGTAGTACCGCTCCCCTGGAGCTGTAGTACCATGGCCCTCATACCTAGTACCATTGCGCCGCGGTAGTAGGAGCGGATGTAATTTTTTACATCTGCGCCTCAACAGTAGTACCGCACCTCGTGCGCGGTAGTACCGCGTCGGGTTTTTGCACTGTTTCTTTTTCAGCGGAAGTAGGCACGGATGTATTTTATTTCATCCGCGCTCTTCGTAGGCTGTGGCTTACCTGCCTTGCGGTAGTACCGCAAGGGGGAGCGGTAGTACCGCACGAGCGGTAGTACTGCGCTCAGTCAGGCTAGTCCCGGCCTCTGCTGCTGCCGTGGAAGTACCGTGGTCCTCCACTGTAGTACCGCGTGGCCTTGCGGTAGTACCGCGCTCCTAGAGCGGTAGTACCGCGTGTCGCAGGCTGAACTTGAGGATAACGGTTGGATCTCTTCCACGAGTATAAAAGGGGCGTCTCCTACCTCTAGTTGACTACTCTTCCACCTCTAAGCTCCATTGTTGCTCTAAGCTCCATTTTCGCCCGATCTCTCTCCCTAGCCAATCAAACTTGTTGATTTGCTCGGGATTGGGTGACAAGGGCCCGATCTACACTTCCACCAAGAGATATTCGATTCCCCCCACTTATCCCTAGTGGATCTTGTTACTCTTGGGTGTTTGAGCACCCTAGACAGTTGAGGTCACCTCGAAGCCATACTCCATCATGGTGAAGCTTCGTGGTGTTGTTGGGAGCCTCCAATTGTGGTGGATATTGGCCCAACCTTGTTTGTAAAGGTTCGGTCGCCGCCTTCAAGGGCACCAATAGTGGAATCACGGCATCTCGCATTGTGTGAGGGCGTGAGGAGAATACGGTGGCCCTAGTGGCTTCTTGGGGAGCATTGTGCCTCCACACCGCTCTAACGGAGACGTACTTCCCTTTAAAAGGAAGGAACTTCGGTAACACATCCTCGTCTCCACCGGCTCCACTCTTGGTTATTTCGTGCCTTTACTTTTGCAAGCCTACTTGTGTTGTATCCCTTGCTTCCTTATGTGCTAGTTGTTATTGCATCATATAGGTTGCTCACTTAGTTGCATATCTAGACAACCTATTTTGTTGCAAAGTTTAATTTGGTAAAGAAAAGCTTAAAAATTGTTGGTTGCCTATTCACCCCCCCCCCCCTCTAGTCAACCATATTGATCCTTTCACCACTGTTAATTTCTCTGTTTTATTCAATGGGAAGAAGCTTGAGTCTTTTAAGCCATCGAGAGGGATCAGCCAGGGGGACCCAATATCCCTGTACTTGTTCTTGCTAGCAGCAGAGGGACTGTCGTACCTGTTAAAATCGAGAAGTGAGTCATCCAATTTGGAGGGTTTGCAGGTGGCACCGTCGGCACCATCGGTAAACCATCTCTTATTCACTGATGACAACCTGCTGTTCTTCATGGCAAATAGTATGGGTGCTACTGAGGTAAACCAGGTCCTAGAATCTTATTGTCAAGCTACGGGTCAGAGAGTTAACAACGCCAAGTCATCAATTTTTTCAAGCAAAGGTGTTCCAGAGAGTACACGGGCTGAGATTGAGACTCTCTTAAATGTACCCAATGAAACCCTTAATGAAAAATATCTTGGGATGCCTTCTGATGTAGGTAATAACAAGAATGGATCTTTCAAATATCTTAAAGATAGACTGTGGAGCAAGGTTCAAGGCTGGATTGAAACCACCATGATGTCGGCAGGCAAAGAAGTACTTGTCAAATCAGTAGCTCAGGCAGTGCCAGTCTGTTCTATGGCTTGTTTTAAACTCCCTCGGGGACTGTGTGAACACCTCAACAAACTCATCAGGAAATTCTGGCGGGGAAGCAAAGAGGGGAAAAGGAAACCTCATTGGGTATCTTGGAAGGACATGTCCCGACCAAAAGGCGTGGGGGGTCTGGGCTTTAAGGATTTTGAGCTTTTTAACCTTGCTATGCTGGCTAAGCAGGCCTGGCACATATTGCAGAACACGGTTAGCATGTGCTCACATTTACCTAAAGGTATATACTACCCTCATGGTACCATCCTGAACGCTCAGCTAGGCAGCGCCCCGAGTCAAGTATGGAGGTCCTTATTGGAAGGAAGAGAAATACTAAAATAGGGTCTGATCCATCGCATAGGTAATGGAGACAACATAAGCATTTGGGAGGATAATTGGTTACCTCGAACTGAGATGATGAGGCTATACGGTTGTTTGACTATCAACCCACCGGCTCGCATTTCTAAGCTAATTAATGCGACCTCAGCCTCATGGGACAGACAAAAAGTTCAGGCCATTTTCTTGCATATGGACGCAAAAGTCATTCTGGGCATTCCGTTGTGTACGAAGAATGTTGATGATTTCTGGAGTTGGAGCCATGAAAAGAATGTTGTATTCTCAGTCAAATCTGCCTACCGCATGCTAGTAAGTACACGCCAGAGAAGAGAAGCTTGGCTAGAAAACAGGCCTGGTCCCTCCAACTCAGCTACAGAAGAAGGGGAGTTGAAAAAGCTGTGGAGGACAGAAGTGCTAGGGAAGGTCCGAATGTTCCTCTGGAGATTATCCAAACATTCCATTCCAACCAATGATGTAAGAGCATACATGTGTATGTCAACTTCTAGTGCATGTGGTATCTTCGGCTCTCCAGATTCATGGAGACATTCCCTCCTAGAATGCACCATGTCAAGGTGCACCTGGGCCCTTGTGGATGAAGAATTGGCGCAAAACTTAGCAACTATCACTGAACCGAAAGCTAAACAGTGGCTATCCACCCTCATGAACACGTTATCACATGACCTCTTTGTGAAGCTTTCGGTTACTTTATGGGCCATCTGGGCAACGAGGAGGAAAGCTATTCACGAGGGCTTATTTCAAAGTCCCCAATCCATCAATGGCTCCATCAATAGATACCTACAGGAACTGAAGATGATAGCTGAGCCAACTCGGTCTCAGAACTAGCAGAGAATAGCTACGACAAATACAAGCGCTCCGCGCCCAAAAGCACCTCCCCCTGGGCATGCAAAAATTCACGTTGATGAAGCGTGTCGCAAGGGACATGGGGGCTCTTCGGCGGCTGTCTGTCGAGATGCTAATGGAACTTTTCTGGGTAGCTCAGCTCTGGTGATCCAAGGAGTGGATGATCCTGATATTCTCGAAACGATAGCATGCAGGGAGGCGCTCGCTTTGGCGCAAGATCTCAACATCCACAACATGGTTGTTGCATCCGACTCGAAGGGCGTTGTCAGGGCTATCAACAATAGCAGTAGAGGAGCCAGTGGCGCCATCATCATGGAGATTAATAGTATAGCTAGTCCCCAAAATTGTAAATTTACTTTTGAAGGTCGTGCAATCAATGTCGAGCACATAGATTAGCCAAGTTTGCACTCTCTTTAGGTCCTGGTCAGCACATTTGGTTGGGCCAATCCCATGACCAGAGATGTATCCCACTCTCTGGCTTTTGCTGAATAAAAACTTGCCCCCCCCCCTAAAACAAACTAGTTAACGAGCGCTCCTTCGGGAGCCTCGCAACGATCAGCGCCACTTGACGCGTCTCATCCATTCACCACGTGTCGCGCTTTGGGCGCTCCCTCCGGATTTTGTTTTTTTATTTTTCCGCACGCTTTTTGGGCTTTTTAAATGGCTTTTTTGACATTTTGGTTTTCCACCGGTCTTCCTTAGCTTTTGGATAAAAAAATTTGCACGAAAAAACATGTTTTCTTTTTTTCGCGAGATTCACGGGTTTGCTTTCGTGAGAGGCACGGTTGTGCTTTCGCGAGAGTCACGGTCGTGCCTCTCGGAAAGGGAAAAACGCGTTTTCTGTTTTTCTTCTTTCGCGAGAGTCACGGTTTTGCTTCCGCGAGAGGCACGATTGTGCTTTCGTGAGAGTCACGACCATGCCTCTTAGAAAGGAAAAAAAGTGTTTTTCCTTTCTTTCGCGAGAGTCACGGTTTTGCTTCTGCGAGAGGGACGATTGTGCTTTCGCGAGAGTCACGGCCGTGCCTCTCGGAAAGGGAAGAAAAACGCGTTTTCTGTTTTTTTTCTTTCACGAGAGTCACGGGTTGGCTTCCGCCAGAGGCACGGTTGTGCTTTCGCGAGAGTCACGGCCGTGCCTCTCGGAAACGAAAAAAAATGTGTTTTTTCTTTTTTCTTTTGTGAGAGTCACGGTTTTGCTTCCGCGAGAGGCACGGTTGTGATTTCGTGAGAGGCACGGGCGTGCCTCTTTCGGAAAGGGAAAAAACCCGTGCTCCTGGTTCGGTTTTTTCGTCCGTTTTTTTCATAAAAAAAGTTCGTCAAAATCTATCAACATGGGATCTAGTTTTAAAGATCTCAACACGAGGAATCCAACGGTGAAAGCGGTTCGAGGTTTGGACGCACGGTTTAAGAAATAAAACGTTTTGAATAAACGAATCTATGACAGAAGGGAAAACTCCCAAGTTACGACAAGTGACGCGCTGCATGTCCGCCACTTGTCGCAACCTCAGGAGTTGGGATGAACTTTGCAACAAGTACTCCTCAACTAGTGATGGGAGCTCCTATTCGCCGCTCGCTGCGGCAAACAGGAGCGGTTTCGCACAGGCGGGTGTCCAACTGGGCCGGCCCATGAATGTAACAACCAACAACACGCTGTAGCTAGAAAAAAATGCCGTCGTCACTGGAATTCGAAACCAGGACCTCATGCTAAATCTGACGTTGTTCTACCAGTTGAACTAGCATTCTTTACTGGTTATACAGCAGTGCCAAGCTTAAAGAACCAACCCGCAGCGCAGATCCACATAATATCTTGAATTTCAAAAGCACTTTTTATTGAAAAAACCGAAGGGATCTGTGAACACAAACAAATTGCTAATTTGCGAATAAAATATTAAAACTGAAATACTTTTTGAAATATGGAACATTTTTTGAAATTCCAAGACAAAATTTGGAAACATGAACATATTTTGAAAAATGTGAAACCAAGAACATTTTTTGAAATTGGTGAACAAAAAATTGAAACTGAACAATTTCGAAACTCCTAAAAATGAAAAATTGTACATTTTTGAAATTTGAGAACAATTTTCAAAAACAGGAATATGTTTTCAACTGCCCGAACATTTTTTGAAAATTATGAACAACAAAAAAACTGAAAATTTTCGAAACTCCTGAAAATATGAAAATGGTGCACATTTTGAAAATTTGTGAACAATTTTTGAAAACGGGAACATGTTTTGAACCATCCGAACATTTTTTGAAATTTGTGAACAAAAATTTGAAACTGAACAATTAGAAACTCAAAATGAACCTGCGCACATTTTTTGAAATTTGCGAACAATTTATTTAGAAAAGGAACTTGTTTTGAACCACCCAACCATTTTTTTTTAAATTCGTGAACAAAAGTTGATATTGAACAATTTCGAAACTCATGAAAAAAAATGAAAACTTCACATTTTTTGAAATTTGCGAACAATTTCTTTAAAACAGGAAATTTTTTTCAAACTGAACAATTTTGAAACTCCTGAAAAAATGAAAACATGCACATTTTTTGCAATTTGCGAACAATTTCTTTAAAACAGGAATATTTTTTGAAACTAGAACAATATTTTAAAAATGGAACATTTTATGAAGTTATGACCAAAATTTGAACTCACAAAAGTTTTAAAAACTTTGAACATTTTTTAGTTTTTGGAACATTTTTCAAATATATGAAAAAAGTGAAGAAAGAAAAAGAAAAGTCGAAATAAGAAAGAGAAACAGAAAAAAGTAAATAGAAAGAAGAAAAAGAAACAGAAAAATGACAAAAAAGAAACGGAAAAAAGAAAAACAGAAATTAAAAGGAAAACCGGTAAAAGAAAATAAACCGGTTCAGGGAACCTTCTGGAAGGTTCCCAAAACCGGATGATAGTACAGGAACTGCGTACCCATAATGGGCCGGCTCATCGCAGCGCCATCAGTTTGACGCAGAGCGCGTCAAATAGGGTATTCCACTAGTGATTTCGGGAGCTCCTATACGGCGCTGAAAGCGGGGGCGCTCGCACACTCCCCCTGGCGGGCCGGCCCAGCTATCTCAACAGAGAGCGAAAAAATAATATGAGTATACGGGAGAGGTGGGAATCGAACTCACATGCCACCGTCTCATGGACTTAGGGCGATAACCACAAGAGCCCGACGCCTTAGATGTTTGCAGCGCGAAAATAATGGTATTTAAGACTTCCTTATTGACAACGCTAACACATATTTTGTACCCATATAAATCAATTGAAAAAGAAATCATATATTTGTAATAAAATGTTCAACAACATGGAAAAAAGTTCCGGGAATTAAAAACATATCATTGGTTTTGAAGAAGTTCATTTTTAAAAGAAAATCATGAATTTGAATGAAAGTTTATTAATTTTTAATAAAGGTTCATAGATTTCGAATAAAAGTTCATAGATTTTGAATAATAGTTCACAAATGTGAAAAAAGTTAATTAATTTTAAAAAAAAGTTCATCGATTTTAAATAAAAGTTCATCGATTTTGAAGAAAAGTTCAAAATTCAGAAAAAAGTTCATTGATTTTGAATAAAATTTCGTTGATTTTGAAGAAAAGTTCACAAATTTGAAATAAGTTTATTAATTTTCAAAAAAAAATCGGCAATTTTGAAGAAAAGTTCAAAAATTTGAAAAAAAAGTTCATTGATTTTAAAAGAAAGTTCACCAATTTTGAATACAGTTCAACAATTTTGAAGAAACGTTCACAAATATTTTGTGGACGTTTTTAAAAGTTCATCGATTTTAAAGAAGTTCATCAATTTGATGCTTGATTTGAAAAAAAATCATCAATTAGAAAAAAAGTTCAGTGATTTGGAAAAACAATCATCGAATTAGAAAAAGTTTTGTGCATTTTGAATAATAAAAATATATGGAAAGAGGGTAAAAGAAAAGAAAAGAAAAGAAATAAAGAATAAAGGAAAGACAGAACAAATTAAGGAAATCATGGAGGCAGTCACATCGTGTACGTTGTCCCGAGTGGCTAGTGTGGCATGAACACAAAGCGTAGGTTGCAGGTTCGACTCACCGCGCTCCTCATTTTTTTAGGATTTTAGAAATAAAAAATAAGGAAATGGGCCGGCCCGACACAAAGGGATGGGTGTGCGCCCGTTTGCCGGTATCGAAGGAATGGGCGCCTTAAGCGCCATTTATAAAATGCCCCTAAACGGTGCCTTAAGCGGGAGCTCCTATGCGCCGCTCGTTGCGGCGAAATGCCGAGCGAACGCACAGGGGCGACTCCAGCTGGGCCGGCCCATTAGCGGAACACAGTGAAACATCGAAAAAAAGACTAAGACTGCTCGAGGGAGGAATCGAACCAGGCACCACCTCTTGTTACTTACGCACAAGCCTAGCCAATGGACTAGATAAGGTTTCTTGTTTTCCAATGTCGCGCCAAGCTAAAGGTAATGCAGATCCGAACGCCCCTCTTTGTTGCAGGATTTTAGAAATTAAAAATAAGGAAATCGGCTGGCCCGGCATGGAGGGATGGGTGTGCGCCCGTTTGCGAGTATCGAAGGAATGGGCGCCTTAAGCGCCGTTTAGGAAATGCCCCTAAATGGTGCCTTAAGCGGGAGCTCCTATGCGCCGCCCGTTGCGGCGAATTGCCGAGCGAACGCACAGGGGCGACTCCAGCTGGGCAGCCCCATTAGCGGAACACAGTGAAAGATCAAAAAAAGACTAAGACTACTCGACGAAGGAATCGAACCATGCACCTCATGTTACTTACGCACAAGCCTAGCCAATGGGCTAGATAAGCTTTCTTGTTTTCCAATGTCGCGCCAAGCTAAAGGTAATGCAGATACGAACATTTTGTCAGATTTCGAACGAAGATTATTTTGAGAAAAGTGTTTTTTTAAAAGCAAACACTTTTCAAATTTGATAAGAAAAACTAAAAAGCTCGAACATTTTTTGCATATCTGAACAAAGTTTTGACAAACTGAACACTTTTTTGAAAATCATGAACATTTTTTAATATGTGAACAAATTGTCGTTAAAGGGAACATTTTTGGAAACTCTGAACAAAAAATTGGAAATGCGAATATTTTTGTAATCCTTGAACATTTTTTGAAACAAGATCATTTTTCAACTCAGAACAAAATTTGAAAAAATGAAAACATTTTTTTAAATTTTGAACTTTTTTAAAAACATGGACATTTTTATGAAATCACTAACATTTTCTAAAACTGCAAATATTCTTAAAAAATGAAAAGTGAACATGAGAAAATAAGAAGGAAAAAAGAAAAAAGAAGATGAACATTTTTCAAATTCCAAAACAAATTTTGGATACGTGTATATTTAAAAAATAGAAACTCCTGAACAAATTAGAAAATGTAAACATTTATAAAAATTAGCAAACATTTTTTTCAAATTCCCAAACAAAAGTACAAACAGACACATGTTCGAAAATTGTGAACAAATGTTGAGATGGAAACATTTTTTGAAACTACAGAACAAAATTGGAAGACACGGACTTTTTCCTTAAAGTGCGAATGAATTTTGAAAGAGGAACATTTTTTCAAACCCCAGAAGGAAATTTCAAAATGTGGACATTTGTTTGGTATTATGAACAATATTTGAAAGGTGATTTTTTTTCTAAAATATGCGAACATTTTTATAAAAATGGAGAATAGTTTTTTGAATTTGTGAACAAAAGATAATAAAAGGAACATTATTGAACTTCTAATTTTTTTTATTTTTTGAACAAAATTTGAAATTCTCAAGAGCAAGAAAGGGAATAACAAGGAATTACAAAGAAAAAGAAAAAAATGAAGTAAAGAAACAGAAATACGAAAAAATTAAATGTTTTTTTAAAAAACACGAACAATTTTTGAAACAACGGAAGAAATTTGAAAACATGAACAATTTTTGGAAACCCAACCAGTTTTTGAAAAACAAGAAATTTTTTAAACTCGCAAATTTTGTAAAATGCACACTTTTTTATAAATATGTGAAGAATTTTCAAGAAACATGAATATTGTTTGAAATAAAATCGAAAATAAAAAAGAAAGAAAAAGAAACAGGAAAAGGACAGAAAGTAAAAAAGAAACAAAAAAAATTGAAACAACAAAAAACTGGTTCAGGAACGTCCTAGAAAGTTCCCAAAACCGAAAAAACTGGTTCAGAAACCTGTGGAAGGTTCCCATAACATGGATGGTAAAATCGGTGGCGATCTAACCTACCCGTCGCCATGGCGACTAGGGTTTTGTTTACTCCGGCGGCTCTGCCGTCGTTGAGATTTCCCTTACCTGTCCGGTACATGATCTGCACTAGTCTCCTAGTGCCATCCCTCGGGTTGAACAAGGGGATGGTTGGTCCGTCCGCCCGACCTTGGGGTTTTGGCGATGACGGAGACGATGGCAGTGTCAGATCGCCTCGGAGGTTTTCACCTACGTGGTGTTTGGATGCCATGATTGCATCAGAATTGAGTCCATCGGGCCAAGCGAGGAAGGAGCACTAGCATATGACACGGTCGATGGCTCGGTCTCACTAGCCATGGAGCATTGGATGCTAACCGGATAATATGGACTTGGAAAGGTCTGGTCGGATTCGACGTAGTCGGATCTGAGTCGAGATAAGGTTCGAGTCGGACAGACCCAACTATGAGACACAACGATATGTCATCTGTGAGTCTCTAGTACAACATACGTTCTATGTCCTAAGACCTGAGCTGACGCATGTACTCGGGATGGTGACAGACTTGCTTTGGGCCGACCAAACGCTACTCCGTGACTAGGTAGTTATAAAGGTAGGTTTCGGATTTGTCCAGTCCCATACTGCGAGACATGGTCAAGCAAGATGTGATTTGCCGCTTCAATCAAGAGAGATATACTCTAGGCCCCTCGTGTGATTCGACCAGGATAAGTATGGCCATGCGACAGGGATTATGAGATAATCCGGTTTGTGATCGGTATCACTGGAACGAGAAAGAAGTCAGGCTAGCACAAGGATGATAGTCTCGCCTTGAGCCCGACAACATATATCATGCGGCAAAGGGAACAGAAGTGTGACATGTTGTACAGGTTCGCCTAACCATCTTCTAGTCTGCTTGGTGGCCAGCAAGCCTTGCTAGAGGCTGCTACCAACTGTGCAGGTCAGAGGTGATCCAAACTATGACCAAGACGACTTGAACCTAAGGGGTCACGCGCTTAAGGGAAGGAACCTACGAGGTCGGATCCAAGGACACTGGTCGGATGTCATCCGAGCTGTATTCGGATGGTGGCCGAGTAGACTTGTGGGCTTTAGGGTCCATGCGAGGCCCAAGTGTTGAGCCCGCGACTGACGCCTATATAAAGTGGAGGTGCGGCACACTCATTCGGTTGATCGGTACGGCGCTATCACTAGGGTTTGCATGTGTTGCGAATAGCCACCTCCACTTGCTGCCGACTGTGTGATCGAACCTAGTAGTCTGTCGCACGGTGTTCCTCCTGCACGCGCGGATACCATTATAGGCGGTGCACTTGTGCCGCTCCAGCAAACCTGTACGAGGGATCCGACGACCGGCTATTCGAGGGAGATCCCACGAGGAGGAGACAAACCACACGGACGCGCTGCCCCAACTCTTCTTCCGCTGCACGACACTGTTGGGGAACGTAGTAATTTCAAAAAATTTCCTACGCACACGCAAGATCATGGTGATGGCATAGCAACGAGTGGGGAGAGTGTTGTCCACGTACCCTCATAGACCGTAAGCGGAAGCGTTATGACAACGCGGTTGATGTAGTCGTACGTCTTCACGATCCGACCGATCCAAGTACCAAACGTACGGCACCTTCGAGTTCCGCACACGTTCAGCTCGATGACGATCCCCGGACTCCGATCCAGCAAAGTGTCGAGGATGAGTTCTGTCAGCACAACGGCGTGGTGACGATGATGATGTTCTACCGGCGCAGGGCTTCGCCTAAACTCCGCGATGATATGAACGAGGTGGAATATGGTGGAGGGGGCACCGCACACGGGTAAGGAACGATCCGTAGATCAACTTGTGTGTTCTAGGGTGCCCCCCCGCCCCCGTATATAAAGGAGCCAAGGGGGAGGGGGCGGCCGGCCAAGGAGGGCGCGCCAAGGGGGAGTCCTACTCCCACCGGGAGTAGGACTCCCTTCTTTCCTATTTGGAGTAGGAGAAGGGGGAAGGAGGAGGAAGAGGGGAAGGAAAGGAGGGGTGCCGCCCCCCTCCTTGTCCTATTCGGACTTGGGGGGGGGAGGGGCGCGCGGCTGCCCCTTGGCCCCTTCTCCTCTTCCTCCACTAGGCCCACTAAGGCCCATTAGGTCACCGGGGGGTTCCGGTAACCTCCCGGTACTCCAGTAAAATGCCGATTTCACCCGGAACAATTCCGACGTCCAAACATAGGCTTCCAATATATCAATCTTTATGTCTCGACCATTTTGAGACTCCTCATCATGTCCGTGATCACATCCGGGACTCTGAACAAACTTCGGTACATCAAAACTTATAAACTCATAATAAAACTGTCATCGTAACGTTAAGCGTGCGGACCCTACGGGTGCGAGAACTATGTAGACATGACCTAGAACTATTCTCGGTCAATAACCAATAGCGGAACCTGGATGCCCATATTGGCTCCTACATATTCTACGAAGATCTTTATCGGTCAAACCGCATAACAACATACATTGTTCCCTTTGTCATCGGTATGTTACATGCCCGAGATTTGATCGTCGGTATCCAATACCTAGTTCAATCTCGTTACCGGCAAGTCTCTTTACTCGTTGCGTAGTGCATCATTCCGTAACTAACTCATTAGCTACATTGCTTGCAAGGCTTATAGTGATGTGCATTACCGAGAGGGCCCAGAGATACCTCTCCGACAGTCGGAGTGACAAAACCTAATCTCAAAATACGCCAACCCAACATGTACCTTTGGAGACACCTGTAGTACTCCTTTATAATCACCCAGTTACGTTGTGACGTTTGGTAGCACCCAAAGTGTTCCTCCGGTAAACGGGAGTTGCATAATCTCATAGTTACAGGAACATGTATAAGTCATGAAGAAAGCAATAGCAATATACTAAACGATCAAGTGCTAGGCTAACGGAATGGGTCATGTCAATCACATCATTCTCCTAATGATGTGATCCCATTAATCAAATGACAACACATGCCTATGGTTAGGAAACATAACCATCTTTGATTAATGAGCTAGTCAAGTAGAGGCATACTAGTGACGTTATGTTTGTCTATGTATTCACACATGTATCATGTTTCCGGTTAATACAATTCTAGCATGAATAATAAACATTTATCATGATATGAGGAAATAAATAATAACTTTATTATTGCCTCTAGGGCATATTTCCTTCAGTCTCCCACTTGCACTAGAGTCAATAATCTAGATTACATAGTAATGATTCTTACACCCATGGTGTCTTGGTGCTGATCATGTTTTGCTCGTGAGAGAGGCTTAGTCAATGGGTCTGCAACATTCAGATCTGCATGTATCTTGCAAATTTCTATGTCTCCCACTTGGACTTGGTCCCGGATGGAATTGAAGCGTCTCTTGATGTGCTTGGTCCTCTTGTGAAATCTGGATTCCTTTGCCAAGGCAATTGCACCAGTATTGTCACAGAAGATCTTCATTGGTCCCGATGCACTAGGTATGACACCTAGATCGGAAATGAACTCCTTCATCCAGACTCCTTCATTTGCTGCTTCCGAAGCAGCTATGTACTCCGCTTCACATGTAGATCCCGCCACGACGCTTTGTTTAGAACTGCACCAACTTATAGCTCCACTGTTTAATAAAAACACGTATCCGGTTTGCGATTTAATAAAAACACGTATCCGGATCAGTGTAAAAGCTTGCATCGACGTAACCTTTTATGACTAGCTCTTTGTCACCTCCATATACGAGAAACATATCCTTAGTCCTTTTCAGGTATTTCAGGATGTTCTTGACCGCTGTCCAGTGATCCACTCGTGGATTACTTTGGTACCTTCCTGCCAAGCTTATTGCTAAGCACACGTCAGGTCTGGTACACAGCATTGCATACATGATGGAGCCTATGGCTGAAGCATAGGGAACATCTTTCATTTTCTCTCTATCTTCTGCTGTGGTCGGGCATTGAGTCTGACTCAATTTCACACCTTGTAGCACGGGCAAGAACCCTTTCTTTGCCTGATCCATTTTGAACTTTTTCAAAACTTTATCAAGGTATGTGCTTTGTGAAAGTCCAATTAAGCGTCTTGATCTATCTCTATAAATCTTGATGCCCAATATATAAGCAGCTTCACCGAGGTCTTTCATTGAAAAACTTTTATTCAAGTATCCCTTTATGCTATCCAGAAATTCTATATCATTTCCAATTAATAATATGTCATCTACATATAATATCAGAAATGCTACAGAGCTCCCACTCACTTTCTTGTAAATACAGGCTTCTACAAAAGTCTCTATAAAACCATATGCTTTGATCACACTATCAAAGCGTTTATTCCAACTCCGAGATGCTTGCACCAGTCCATAGATGGATCGCTGGAGCTTGCACACTTTGTTAGCACCTTTTGGATCAACAAAACCTTCTGGTTGTCTCATATACAACTCTTCTTCCAGAAATCCATTCAAGAATGCAGTTTTGACATCCATTTGCCAAATTTCATAATCATAAAATGCGGCAATTGCTAACATGATTCGGACAGACTTAAGCATCGCTACGGGTGAGAAAGTCTCATCGTAGTCAACCCCTTGAACTTGTCGAAAACCTTTTGCAACAAGTCGAGCTTTATAGACAGTTACATTACCATCAGCGTCAGTCTTCTTCTTAAAGATCCATTTATTCTCAATGGCTTGCCGATCATCGGGCAAGTCAACCAAAGTCCATACTTTGTTCTCATACATGGATCCCATCTCAGATTTCATGGCCTCTAGCCGTTTTTGCGGAATCTGGGCTCATCATCGCTTCCTCATAGTTCGTAGGTTCATCATGGTCAAGTAACATGACTTCCAGAATAGGATTACCGTGCCACTCTGGTGCGGATCTTACTCTGGTAGACCTACGAGGTTTAGTAGAATCTTGATCTGAAGTTTCATGATCAATATCATTAGCTTCCTCACTAATTGGTGTAGTTGTCACAGGAACCGGTTCTTGTGATGAACTACTTTCCAATAAGGGAGCAGGTACAGTTACCTCATCAAGTTCTACTTTCCTCCCACTCACTTCTTTCGAGAGAAACTCCTTCTCTAGAAAGGATCCGAATTTTGCAACGAAAATCTTGCCTTCAGATCTGTGATAGAAGGTGTACCCAACAGTCTCTTTTGGGTATCCTATGAAGACACATTTCTCCGATTTGGGTTCAAGCTTATCTGGTTGAAGTTTCTTCACATAAGCATCGTAGCCCCAAACTTTAAGAAACGACAACTTTGGTTTCTTGCCAAACCACAGTTCATGAGGCGTTGTCTTAACGGATTTTGATGGTGCCCTATTTAACGTGAATGCGACCGTCTCTAAAGCATAACCCCAAAATGATAGCGGTAAATCAGTAAGAGACATCATAGATCGTACCATATCTAGTAAAGTATGATTACGACGTTCGGACACACCATTTCGTTGTGGTGTTCCGGGTGGCGTGAGTTGCGAAACTATTCCGCATTGTTTCAAATGTAGACCAAACTCGTAACTCAAATATTCTCCTCCACGATCAAATCGTAGAAATTTTATTTTCTTGTTACGATGATTTTCCACTTCACTCTGAAATTCTTTGAACTTTTCAAATGTTTTAGACTTATGTTTCATTAAGTAGATATACCCATATCTGCTTAAATCATCTGTGAAGGTGAGAAAATAACGATACCCGCCGCGAGCCTCAATATTCATTGGACCACAAACATCAGTATGTATGATTTCCAACAAATCAGTTGCTCGCTCCATAGTTCCGGAGGACGGCGTTTTAGTCATCTTGCCAATGAGGCACGGTTCGCAAGTACCAAGTGATTCATAATCAAGTGATTCCAAAAGTCCATCAGTATGGAGTTTCTTCATGCGCTTTACACCGATATGACCTAAACGACAGTGCCACAAATAAGTTGCACTATCATTATGAACTCTGCATCTTTTGGTTTCAACACTATGAATATGTGTATCACTACTATCGAGATTCAATAAAAATAGACCACTCTTCAAGGGTGCTTGACCATAAAAGATATTACTCATATAAATAGAACAACCATTATTCTTTGACTTAAATGAATAACCATCTCGCATCAAACAAGATCCAGATATAATGTTCATGCTCAACGCTGGCACCAAATAACAATTATTTAGGTCTAAAACTAATCCCGATGGTAGATGTAGAGGTAGCGTGCCGACTGCGATCACATCGACTTTGGAATCATTTCCCACGCGCATCGTCACCTCATCCTTAGCCAATCTTCGCTTAATCCGTAGTCCCTGTTTCGAGTTGCAAATATTAGCAACAGAACCAGTATCAAATACCCAGGTGCTACTGCGAGCATTAGTAAGGTACACATCAATAACATGTATATCACATATACCTTTGTTCACTTTGCCATCCTTCTTATCCGCCAAATACTTGGGGCAGTTCCGCTTCCAGTGTCCAGTCTGCTTGCAGTAGAAGCACTCAGTCTCAGGCTTAGGTCCAGACTTGGGTTTCTTCTCTTGAGCAGCAACTTGTCTGCCGTTCTTCTTGAAGTTCCCCTTCTTCTTCCCTTTGCCCTTTTTCTTGTAATTGGTGGTCTTGTTAACCATCAACACTTGATGCTCCTTCTTGATTTCTACCTACGCGGCTTTTAGCATTACGAAGAGCTCGGGAATAGTCTTGTCCATCCCTTGCATATTATAGTTCATCACGAAGCTCTTGTAGCTTGGTGGCAGTGATTGAAGAATTCTGTCAATGACACTATCATCAGGAAGAATAACTCCCAGTTGAATCAAGTGATTATTATACCCAGACATTTTGAGTATGTGTTCACTGACAGAACTATTCTCCTCCATCTTGCAGCTATAGAACTTATTGGAGACTTCATATCTCTCAATTCGGGCATTTGCTTGAAATATTAACTTCAACTCCTGGAACATCTCATATGCTCCATGACGTTCAAAACGTCGTTGAAGACCCGGTTCTAAGCCGTAAAGCATGGCACACTGAACTATCGAGTAGTCATCAGCTTTGCTCTGCCAGACGTTCTTAACGTCGTCAGTTGCATCAGCAGTAGGCCTGGCACCCAGCGGTGCTTCCAGGACATAATTCTTCTGTGCAGCAATGAGGATAATTCTCAGGTTACGGACCCAGTTCGTGTAATTGCTGCCATCATCTTTCAACTTTGCTTTCTCAAGGAAGGCATTAAAATTCAACGAAACAACAGCACAAGCCATCTATCTACAACAAACATAGACAAGCAAAATACTATCAGGTACTAATTTCATGATAAATTTAAGTTCAATTAATCATATTACTTAAAAACTCCCACTTAGATAGACATCCCTCCAATCCTCTAAGTGATTACGTGATCCATATCAGCTACACCATGTCCGATCGTCACGTGAGATGGAGTAGTTTCAACAGTGAACATCAATATGTTGATCATATCTACTATATGATTCACGCTCGACCTTTCGGTCTCCGTGTTCCGAGGCCATATCTGTTATATGCTAGGCTCGTCAAGTTTAACCTGAGTATTCCGCGTGTGCAACTGTTTTGCACCCGTTGTATTTGAATGTAGAGCCTATCACACCCGATCATCACGTGGTGTCTCAGCACGAAGAACTTTCGCAATGGTGCATACTCTGGGAGAACACTTCTTGATAATTTTAGTGAGAGATCATATTAAAATGCTACCGTCAATCAAAGCAAGATAAGATGCATAAAGGATAAACATCACATGCAATCAATATAAGTGATATGATATGGCCATCATCATCTTGTGCTTGTGATCTCCATCTTCGAAGCACTGTCGTGATCACCATCGTCACCGGCGCGACACCTTGATCTCCATCGTAGCATCATTGTCGTTACGCCATCTATTGCTTCTACAACTATCGCTACCGCTTAGTGATAAAGTAAAGCAATTACAGGGCATTTGCATTTCATACAATAAAGCGACAACCATATGGCTCCTGCTAGTTGCCGATAACTTCGGTTACAAAACATGATCATCTCATACAATAAAATATAGCATCACGTCTTGACCATATCACATCACAACATGCCCTGCAAAAACAAGTTAGACGTCCTCTACTTTGTTGTTGCAAATTTTACGTGGCTGCTACGGGCTTAGCAAGAACCGTTCTTACCTACGCATCAAAACGACAACGATAGTTCGTCAAGTTAGTGCTGTTTTAACCTTCGCAAGGACCGGGCGTAGCCACACTCGATTCAGCTAAAGTGAGAGAGATAGACACCTGCCAGCCACCTTTAAGCACGATGCTCGTAACGGTGAAACCAGTCTCGCGTAAGCGTACGCGTAATGTCGGTCCGGGCCGCTTCATCTCACAATACCGCCGAACCAAAGTATGACATGCTGGTAAGCAGTATGACTTGTATCGCCCACAACTCACTTGTGTTCTACTCGTGCATATGATATCTACGCATAAAACCAGGCTCGGATACCACTGTTGGGGAACGTAGTAATTTCAAAAAAATTCCTACGCACACACAAGATCATGGTGATGGCATAGCAATGAGAGGGGAGAGTGTTGTCCACGTACCCTCGTAGACCGTAAGCGGAAGCATTATGACAAAGCGGTTGATGTAGTCGTACGTCTTCACGATCCAAGTACCGAACGTACGGCACCTCCGAGTTCAGCACACGTTCAGCTTGATGACGATCCCCGGACTCCGATCCAGCAAAGTGTCGGGGATGAGTTATGTCAGCACGACGGCGTGGTGACGATGATGATGTTCTACCGGCGCAGGGCTTCGCCTAAACTCCGCGATGATATGACCGAGGTGGAATATGGTGGAGGGGGGCACCGCACACGGCTAAGGAACGATCTGTAGATCAACTTGTGTGTTCTAGGGTGCCCCCTGCCCCCGTATATAAAGGAGCCAAGGGGGAGGGGGCGGCCGGCCAAGGAGGGCGCGCCAAGGGGGAGTCCTACTCCCACCGGGAGTAGGACTCCCTTCTTTCCTAGTTGGAGTAGG
>NC_057813.1:221473264-221478772 GCF_018294505.1 Triticum aestivum | reverse complement strand
GGGAGGGGCGCGCTGCTGCCCCTTGGCCCCTTCTCCTCTTCCTCCACTAGGCCCACTAAGGCTCATTAGGTCACCGGGGGGTTCCGGTAACCTCCCGGTACTCCGGTAAAATGCCGATTTCACCCGGAACAATTCCGCTGTCCAAACATAGGCTTCCAATATATCAATCTTTATGTCTCGACCATTTCGAGACTCCTCGTCATGTCCGTGATTACATCCGGGACTCCGAACAAACTTCGGTACATCAAAACTTATAAACTCATAATAAAACTGCCATCGTAACATTAAGCATGCGGACCCTACGGGTTCGAGAACTATGTAGACATGACCTAGAACTATTCTCGGTCAATAACCAATAGCGGAACCTGGATGCCCATATTGGCTCCTACATATTCTACGAAGATCTTTATCGGTCAAACCGCATAACAACATACGTTGTTCCCTTTGTCATCGGTATGTTACTTGCCCGAGATTCGATCGTCGGTATCCAATACCTAGTTCAATCTCGTTACCGGCAAGTCTCTTTACTCGTTACGTAATGCATCATTCCGTAACTAACTCATTAGCTACATTGCTTGCAAGGCTTATAGTGATGTGCATTACCGAGAGGGCCCAGAGATACCTCTCCGACAATCGGAGTGACAAAACCTAATCTCGAAGTACCCCAACCCAACATGTACCTTTGGAGACACTTGTAGTACTCCTTTATAATCACCCAATTACGTTGTGACGTTTGGTAGCACCCAAAGTGTTCCTCCGGTAAACGGGAGTTGCATAATCTCATAGTTACAGGAACATGTATAAGTCATGAAGAAAGCAATAGCAATATACTAAACGATCAAGTGCTAGGCTAACGGAATGGGTCAAATCACATCATTCTCCTAATGATGTGATCCCATTAATCAAATGACAACACATGCCTATGGTTAGGAAACATAACCATCTTTGATTAATGAGCTAGTCAAGTAGAGGCATACTAGTGACGTTATGTTTGTCTATGTATTCACACATGTATCATGTTTCCGGTTAATACAATTCTAGCATGAATAATAAACATTTATCATGATATGAGGAAATAAATAATAACTTTATTATTGCCTCTAGGGCATATTTCCTTCAGACACTACGTGTCTAGTGGTAATGATCTATGATCCATTCCCGTAGCATGTTCCTGGTTGTTCTGCACGTAGGGAAATTTTAAATTGCAGTCGACGCACCCTACCGTAGAACCCAATAGGTGGATCATGCGGGGAAGGAACTGTTGGCCTCACTACTGCAGGATGCTGCTAACGTGACACTACAATGAGAGACCCTTCGAGAAACTGTGTGCGATGCAATAATTGCAAACGGTGATGTATGAAAACCGTCAGAAATGTATAAAACGTTTGCGACGAGAACAGTCAGAAATGTATAAAACGTTTGTGTCTAAATAATCAGAACCCGTGGAAAATTGGAATCGGCGAGAAATAATAGTTAATCAAGAACTCATAAGAAGTTATGTAGTTCCATGATATTCTAGAGATACCAAAGGGTAATACTCAAAGGTATATCAATGTAGAGGTTGAACAAGTGAAACAATCTGAAGAAGACAAGTACTTTAACTTGTCCGAGAAATGGGATCAAAGAAGAACAATATGGTCGAAACCACAGTTGCAAAGGACCAAATATAGATAACAGATGGATTTATCACAAGGGGATTATTATTATAACAAGAAGCTTCCATGATAAGTTCCACATCGGGTCCATGGGCATGAACACAAATGTTCAAGGTTGACTCCCACTTCTCTAATGCACAACTTTCCATTTACTTCTCGTTTTCGACGAAGTTGTAGAATTGAAAATTTTATCCGAAGAAATGCCAGTAGATATAACTCGCATAATCTTCGGGTTCACACAAATTAGGGAAGGCGTAGGTTCAACCCATAGGGACATCTTAGGAGCATATACCACAACTTTAGGAATAAGTAACTCAAGCTCGAAAGTAGAGCATGGTTGAGGAAGCAGAGGATACAGTTTACCAAAGGCATTATGTATCCGAGGAAAGGCTCACAAGGTGATTGAATTTGAAGGACGTTGTCGGATAGAACCCCACAAAGGATCTAGTGGTTCACAAGGGATCCAATGTGAGCATCAGTACTCAACTAGAAGTAGAAAGAATGCAAGGATATCAGATTATAAAAGCAACTGACTAATTCAGAGTTGAAATGCAAAGGAATTACGATTTCGAAAATCAAGGGATCAGAAGCAAACACTCTGACCAAGGATGGTTAAGTTGAATAGACTTAGGGCACAATTGATGGTAATCTGATTGGCCGAGAACCAGCTCATGTTCGGGAAGACGTCTGAGCCGGAAAGATAATCTATAAGGATCAACTGATGATTGCGACACAGACATATCAAATCGAAAGACTCAAGATGATAATGACAAAGGACATCAATGGATACTGCTAGGCATATGGAATTAACAAAGTGTAGGCAGGTAAGACTTTCTAGAGCAATAGGAGACAGAGGTCATCGAAAGCTCGGATTGTATTACCAAGTATCTTATGAAGCATAAGAATAACTGGGGTGAATGGATACTCGATAAGAGCGAGTAATTATCCGAAGGGGTATTCATGCGGCAAGGACTGGAGGGCAGCAATCATAAAGGATACTTGAAACATCGAAGAGTATTTCAGGACACCTTAATAACAAGAGCAACTGGGGATGAAGGTATGAACGACAACGTAGGTAGTTACACATAAGGATTTATCGGTGGTAGGGATTGCAACGGTGAAGGGCACAAGGGTCTCGAGAAAGCATCGAAGAGTATCTTCAGAATCTTCTGGTGAAGCGGACCATCATCTGGAATGAAGGGGCTCTCCGGGAGAAGTATTTACGAGAACCTAGAGTTATAGTTTGCAAAACCATTTAACCCGAATGGAAGAAAGATCAGATTCCCAGAGTATAGACGAGGAATAAAAGATCCTAATACCACCCAATTGGCGACGTGGGCCCGTAAGCCACACAGCCATGTTAGTAAAACAATTTTTAAAAGACTAGACTCAACTTCGGCCAAGGAGTTGGAAAGGGGGGATCCTACAGGCAGTCGGCTCTGATACCTACTTGTGACGCCCCCGATTCAATCGTAAACTAATCATACACGCAAACGTGTACGATCAAGATCAGGGACTCACGGGAAGATATCACAACACAACTCTAGACACAAATCAAAATAATACAAGCTTTATATTACAAGCCAGGGGCCTCGAGGGCTCGCATACATAGCTCGATACACAAGAGTCAGCGGAAGCAACAATATCTGAGTACAGACATAAGTTAAACAAGGGTGCCTTAAGAAGGCTAGCACAAAAGCAACACGATCGAAGAGGCAAGGCCTCCCGCCTGGGACCTCCTAACTACTCCTGGTCGTCGGCGGTCTTCACGTAGTAGAAGACACCCTCTGGGTAGTAGTAGTAGTCGGCGGGGGTGGCATCTGGCTCCATGGATCCACCATCTGGTTGCATTAACCGGAAAGAAGAAAGAAGGGGGAAAAGGGGTAGCAAAGCAACCGTGAGTACTCATCCAAAGTACTCGCAAGCATCAGATCTATACTAAGTATGCATTTGTATCAAATGGAAGGGTTGTATCTGTGGACTGGACTGCAGAATGCCATAATAGAGAGGGAAAGGCCTAGCCTATCAAAGACTAGCATCTTCACGCAGATCCGAGCATCATGCAGCATGTAGAAGAGTAAAGAATAGCAGTTTATAATTAACAAGCATGTTGTAATATTAATGCCCAGAGATCCTTCCTCGACTCCCTGCAAGAAAGCAATCCCGGAGCCACATATCTCAAGTATCCATTTGTAGTTGTATAAGATCAGGATATAAGTCTGAACGTCCATTACCGTGGACACGGTATTCGAATATATAACTTCCCTGCAGGGGTGCACCACGTTACCCAACACGCTCGATCACTCTGGCCGGACACACCTTTCTGGGGTCAATGCCCGCCCTCGGAAGATCAACACGTCGCAGCCCGACCTAGGCTCAGCAGAGAGGTCCCCGCCGGTCTACCTCCTAAGCACTCCGGGGTCTGGGCCCATCGCCCGCTGCACTCCGGGTCGTTATGCGATGAGTCGGGACGAGCACCACCTCATACTGGATGGCACTGGCCCGACAGGCCTACAATGCTGAACTGGACGTCTGACAAAGCTTCGGCTGATACTGCGATGTCGAGGCCCATATCTATTCCCGCATGGTGGTTAGTGCGTAAAGGCCAGAGGCCAACTCAGAACAAATACCCAAACCATAGTGTATTATTAGCTTGCGGAGACGAGCAGAGTCACGATCAAAAGTGACCCCGTCGCTCCGTCTCGTGGACTTACAACAAGGGCTCAGATTGCCCGGCCGTGCTACGTCATTATCTTGCGCGTGCTCTCCGGGCCCGCCCGACTTTCACCAAGGTCTCAAGTAAAGTCATTGTAATTGTGTGTCCAGACATCAAGGGGAAAACCCGAGGAATCACCCCCGGTGGATTCCACTCAATGTAATCATCAAGGTGAACGTAAGAGGGACCACCCTCGAGGTTCACACTTGAGGTGTTGAACGACAGAGCCGTATCGGGAATGGTGAAAGAGGAAATCACCCTCAATGACCACGACCGAATAGCTACACTACAGAATTATCATCAAGAGTGCGTTATGAGGGATCACCCTCGGCACTCGATAGTAGCTCTGCAGAGTCGAGCAACTAAAGGGGCGTGATGTGATGTGAGGTGTCGGGCTCTGGTCGACGATCACGTCGATCGAGGCGTCGATGATGAAGCAGGGGCAACAACGACAAGGTGGGGGTCACTGATGGATCACTAAACAACCTATACAAAGCAGTTTAGGATAAGCAGGTAGGTAACAATAGCAGGTACAAAAGCAGGCTATGCATCAGAATAGGAGCAAACAATAACAGGAGCAAAATCTAATGCAAGCATGAGAGTATAGAATGGGCGATATCGGGATGATCAAAGGGGGGGCTTGCCTGGTTGCTCAGACAAGAAGGAGGGTCGTCGTCGACGTAGTCGATCACAGGAGCATCAGCAGTGGTCTCAGGGTCTACTAGAGAGAAGAGGGGGGAGAAACAGTAAATACATAGCAAGCAAGAGCATAACAGGATAATAGGCAGAGCTAGACGTGTTCTAACGCGGTGCTACACGTTACCGGCGAAGGGGGATAACATCCGGGAATGTTTCCCCAGGTTTAGCATTTTCAGACAGATGAAAAGAGAGGGGACGGTTCCATGTTCAGCATGCTAGGGGCATGTGACAAATGAACGGACCACATATTCGGATTCTTTGGATTTTTCTGAGCAACTTTCATATATAAAACTTTTTCATCCGAGCTACGGTTATTTACTATGAACGGGCGCGGGGAGGCCTTATCCTCTCCTGCGTCGTCGACGAGGTGGCACCGGTGCCGACCACGGGCGGGAGCGCCCTGTAGCGGCCGAGTTCGAGGAATAGGAAGGAGGGGGA